>NW_026262638.1:0-22268 GCF_021869535.1 Mytilus californianus
TTACATCTTCATGTAAGGCCCCCCTTCATTGGAAAACCTCCATTTTTAGCCACAGGCTCATATAAATTTGACTTTTTAATAATTATGATAAGTCTGATAAATCAAATGAGTACTCTATTGCTTTTAATACATAATATATTATATATTAAGGCATTTCAAAAGTATTTTTTTGCAATATTTAAATTTTTTAAGCCCCAAATGTTGATAGTTGAAAATTTTCAATTTTAACATCTAAATTTAACACTCAAAGTTGAATATAGAATTAGTCATATTGTCTATAATATATATCCTATTGCCATGAAACTTTGTAAGCAGTCTTATAATTTAATAAGCTTTGGTCATACCAAGTTTCATTAAGATTGGTCAATTTTTTCTACCCTATTAGGTCCGGGTACACAGTTATCGTCCTTTGATTTTCGTTGTCCACGAATATAGTCCCTAGTGTGGACAGTGTGTTACTTGTCAATTTTTTTTATACCCCTTCCGAATTTATTTCTCCATGTTTTATGACTCAAATAGTAAGTAGGGGGGTGAAATGACACTGTAAAAAAATTTGGGTCATGAATTTTAAAGTAAAGTAGTGATTTGGTCCAGCTGAAAAATGTTAAAAATTAGCACTTCGGAGGCTGTCAAAAGATTTGAAGACCCCCTCAGCATGAAATTGTCCATATTTTGAGTTAGAGCCGATGAAGTTTTCTATAATTTTGATATAATTTGTCCCAAAAGTAGTACAACACACTGTAAAAATATTATTGAGAAAGCGCAGGTGGGATTTTTTTAATTTTCATTTATTGTCTAAAAGAAATGCACTACGAAATAACTGTGTACTCGGACCTAAGAGGTGAAATCAGGAAATATAGAATCTGTACTTTGGCAACTTCCCTGAATGATTTGATGGTGTCAATTTATCAAATAGCATAAAACTAAAGGATTAAAACTTTTATTTGATAGAATTTCTGCAAAAATGACCAATTTTGGCATTTTATGGTCAAAATAAGCATTTCATAGCTTTTTCAATTTTGATGCATAAGTGGCATTCTGACTTTCTATCTGACAGGTTTTTATGTGTCAATATTTGTGTTTCTATGCTTCAATCCAGTTGTATTACTCATTTGTGAACTCTGAATCTACAGAAAAGAAGATTATCTCAGACAATATGTTCAAAATGTGTTGTATATATGGTCCTCGTCTAACGCCCTGTTTGGATCGAGTTAAATGTGAGGAGCTTGGAACATAAAAGTTGAAGTCCATTATAAAGACCTCACTAAATTTGTATAAAAAGCACTTAACAATGTCTTTTGTACCTGTTTTATGTCACATAATATCTTTCTTTTCTTCTGTAGGATAGCAAGTGGTTCAAATATAAGCCTGTTGAGACTAAAATTGCATGCATGTTTTTCACTAAAAAGTGAAAAATCTTTGTATCAGACCATACTGTTTGCAAAAAAAGTTGAATGCAAGAGTCTTTTTGTGCTCAGATTTATTGTATCATGTCACCTGAGTATAGAAATGATAGAAAAGACACAAAATTTTATTTCATATAGCTTCAATATGCATTTTTAAATGTAAATATGTGATACGGCCTAAATTGACCCTAAATTATTTTCAGTCTTACTTGGCCTAAGACCCTTTTAAACTAATGTGATATGTTATTTGTAAGTTTTCTTTCCATTTAAAGTACATTAAATACATATGTAAGGATTATTTATAACCAAAAAGCTTTACAAATTTAAAATTGCTGGAAAATATTACATCTTCATGTAAGGCCCCCCTTCATTGGAAAACCTCCATTTTTAGCCACAGGCTCATATAAATTTGACTTTTTAATAATTATGATAAGTCTGATAAATCAAATGAGTACTCTATTGCTTTTAATACATAATATATTATATATTAAGGCATTTCAAAAGTATTTTTTTGCAATATTTAAATTTTTTAAGCCCCAAATGTTGATAGTTGAAAATTTTCAATTTTAACATCTAAATTTAACACTCAAAGTTGAATATAGAATTAGTCATATTGTCTATAATATATATCCTATTGCCATGAAACTTTGTAAGCAGTCTTATAATTTAATAAGCTTTGGTCATACCAAGTTTCATTAAGATTGGTCAATTTTTTCTACCCTATTAGGTCCGGGTACACAGTTATCGTCCTTTGATTTTCGTTGTCCACGAATATAGTCCCTAGTGTGGACAGTGTGTTACTTGTCAATTTTTTTTATACCCCTTCCGAATTTATTTCTCCATGTTTTATGACTCAAATAGTAAGTAGGGGGGTGAAATGACACTGTAAAAAAATTTGGGTCATGAATTTTAAAGTAAAGTAGTGATTTGGTCCAGCTGAAAAATGTTAAAAATTAGCACTTCGGAGGCTGTCAAAAGATTTGAAGACCCCCTCAGCATGAAATTGTCCATATTTTGAGTTAGAGCCGATGAAGTTTTCTATAATTTTGATATAATTTGTCCCAAAAGTAGTACAACACACTGTAAAAATATTATTGAGAAAGCGCAGGTGGGATTTTTTTAATTTTCATTTATTGTCTAAAAGAAATGCACTACGAAATAACTGTGTACTCGGACCTAAGAGGTGAAATCAGGAAATATAGAATCTGTACTTTGGCAACTTCCCTGAATGATTTGATGGTGTCAATTTATCAAATAGCATAAAACTAAAGGATTAAAACTTTTATTTGATAGAATTTCTGCAAAAATGACCAATTTTGGCATTTTATGGTCAAAATAAGCATTTCATAGCTTTTTCAATTTTGATGCATAAGTGGCATTCTGACTTTCTATCTGACAGGTTTTTATGTGTCAATATTTGTGTTTCTATGCTTCAATCCAGTTGTATTACTCATTTGTGAACTCTGAATCTACAGAAAAGAAGATTATCTCAGACAATATGTTCAAAATGTGTTGTATATATGGTCCTCGTCTAACGCCCTGTTTGGATCGAGTTAAATGTGAGGAGCTTGGAACATAAAAGTTGAAGTCCATTATAAAGACCTCACTAAATTTGTATAAAAAGCACTTAACAATGTCTTTTGTACCTGTTTTATGTCACATAATATCTTTCTTTTCTTCTGTAGGATAGCAAGTGGTTCAAATATAAGCCTGTTGAGACTAAAATTGCATGCATGTTTTTCACTAAAAAGTGAAAAATCTTTGTATCAGACCATACTGTTTGCAAAAAAAGTTGAATGCAAGAGTCTTTTTGTGCTCAGATTTATTGTATCATGTCACCTGAGTATAGAAATGATAGAAAAGACACAAAATTTTATTTCATATAGCTTCAATATGCATTTTTAAATGTAAATATGTGATACGGCCTAAATTGACCCTAAATTATTTTCAGTCTTACTTGGCCTAAGACCCTTTTAAACTAATGTGATATGTTATTTGTAAGTTTTCTTTCCATTTAAAGTACATTAAATACATATGTAAGGATTATTTATAACCAAAAAGCTTTACAAATTTAAAATTGCTGGAAAATATTACATCTTCATGTAAGGCCCCCCTTCATTGGAAAACCTCCATTTTTAGCCACAGGCTCATATAAATTTGACTTTTTAATAATTATGATAAGTCTGATAAATCAAATGAGTACTCTATTGCTTTTAATACATAATATATTATATATTAAGGCATTTCAAAAGTATTTTTTTGCAATATTTAAATTTTTTAAGCCCCAAATGTTGATAGTTGAAAATTTTCAATTTTAACATCTAAATTTAACACTCAAAGTTGAATATAGAATTAGTCATATTGTCTATAATATATATCCTATTGCCATGAAACTTTGTAAGCAGTCTTATAATTTAATAAGCTTTGGTCATACCAAGTTTCATTAAGATTGGTCAATTTTTTCTACCCTATTAGGTCCGGGTACACAGTTATCGTCCTTTGATTTTCGTTGTCCACGAATATAGTCCCTAGTGTGGACAGTGTGTTACTTGTCAATTTTTTTTATACCCCTTCCGAATTTATTTCTCCATGTTTTATGACTCAAATAGTAAGTAGGGGGGTGAAATGACACTGTAAAAAAATTTGGGTCATGAATTTTAAAGTAAAGTAGTGATTTGGTCCAGCTGAAAAATGTTAAAAATTAGCACTTCGGAGGCTGTCAAAAGATTTGAAGACCCCCTCAGCATGAAATTGTCCATATTTTGAGTTAGAGCCGATGAAGTTTTCTATAATTTTGATATAATTTGTCCCAAAAGTAGTACAACACACTGTAAAAATATTATTGAGAAAGCGCAGGTGGGATTTTTTTAATTTTCATTTATTGTCTAAAAGAAATGCACTACGAAATAACTGTGTACTCGGACCTAAGAGGTGAAATCAGGAAATATAGAATCTGTACTTTGGCAACTTCCCTGAATGATTTGATGGTGTCAATTTATCAAATAGCATAAAACTAAAGGATTAAAACTTTTATTTGATAGAATTTCTGCAAAAATGACCAATTTTGGCATTTTATGGTCAAAATAAGCATTTCATAGCTTTTTCAATTTTGATGCATAAGTGGCATTCTGACTTTCTATCTGACAGGTTTTTATGTGTCAATATTTGTGTTTCTATGCTTCAATCCAGTTGTATTACTCATTTGTGAACTCTGAATCTACAGAAAAGAAGATTATCTCAGACAATATGTTCAAAATGTGTTGTATATATGGTCCTCGTCTAACGCCCTGTTTGGATCGAGTTAAATGTGAGGAGCTTGGAACATAAAAGTTGAAGTCCATTATAAAGACCTCACTAAATTTGTATAAAAAGCACTTAACAATGTCTTTTGTACCTGTTTTATGTCACATAATATCTTTCTTTTCTTCTGTAGGATAGCAAGTGGTTCAAATATAAGCCTGTTGAGACTAAAATTGCATGCATGTTTTTCACTAAAAAGTGAAAAATCTTTGTATCAGACCATACTGTTTGCAAAAAAAGTTGAATGCAAGAGTCTTTTTGTGCTCAGATTTATTGTATCATGTCACCTGAGTATAGAAATGATAGAAAAGACACAAAATTTTATTTCATATAGCTTCAATATGCATTTTTAAATGTAAATATGTGATACGGCCTAAATTGACCCTAAATTATTTTCAGTCTTACTTGGCCTAAGACCCTTTTAAACTAATGTGATATGTTATTTGTAAGTTTTCTTTCCATTTAAAGTACATTAAATACATATGTAAGGATTATTTATAACCAAAAAGCTTTACAAATTTAAAATTGCTGGAAAATATTACATCTTCATGTAAGGCCCCCCTTCATTGGAAAACCTCCATTTTTAGCCACAGGCTCATATAAATTTGACTTTTTAATAATTATGATAAGTCTGATAAATCAAATGAGTACTCTATTGCTTTTAATACATAATATATTATATATTAAGGCATTTCAAAAGTATTTTTTTGCAATATTTAAATTTTTTAAGCCCCAAATGTTGATAGTTGAAAATTTTCAATTTTAACATCTAAATTTAACACTCAAAGTTGAATATAGAATTAGTCATATTGTCTATAATATATATCCTATTGCCATGAAACTTTGTAAGCAGTCTTATAATTTAATAAGCTTTGGTCATACCAAGTTTCATTAAGATTGGTCAATTTTTTCTACCCTATTAGGTCCGGGTACACAGTTATCGTCCTTTGATTTTCGTTGTCCACGAATATAGTCCCTAGTGTGGACAGTGTGTTACTTGTCAATTTTTTTTATACCCCTTCCGAATTTATTTCTCCATGTTTTATGACTCAAATAGTAAGTAGGGGGGTGAAATGACACTGTAAAAAAATTTGGGTCATGAATTTTAAAGTAAAGTAGTGATTTGGTCCAGCTGAAAAATGTTAAAAATTAGCACTTCGGAGGCTGTCAAAAGATTTGAAGACCCCCTCAGCATGAAATTGTCCATATTTTGAGTTAGAGCCGATGAAGTTTTCTATAATTTTGATATAATTTGTCCCAAAAGTAGTACAACACACTGTAAAAATATTATTGAGAAAGCGCAGGTGGGATTTTTTTAATTTTCATTTATTGTCTAAAAGAAATGCACTACGAAATAACTGTGTACTCGGACCTAAGAGGTGAAATCAGGAAATATAGAATCTGTACTTTGGCAACTTCCCTGAATGATTTGATGGTGTCAATTTATCAAATAGCATAAAACTAAAGGATTAAAACTTTTATTTGATAGAATTTCTGCAAAAATGACCAATTTTGGCATTTTATGGTCAAAATAAGCATTTCATAGCTTTTTCAATTTTGATGCATAAGTGGCATTCTGACTTTCTATCTGACAGGTTTTTATGTGTCAATATTTGTGTTTCTATGCTTCAATCCAGTTGTATTACTCATTTGTGAACTCTGAATCTACAGAAAAGAAGATTATCTCAGACAATATGTTCAAAATGTGTTGTATATATGGTCCTCGTCTAACGCCCTGTTTGGATCGAGTTAAATGTGAGGAGCTTGGAACATAAAAGTTGAAGTCCATTATAAAGACCTCACTAAATTTGTATAAAAAGCACTTAACAATGTCTTTTGTACCTGTTTTATGTCACATAATATCTTTCTTTTCTTCTGTAGGATAGCAAGTGGTTCAAATATAAGCCTGTTGAGACTAAAATTGCATGCATGTTTTTCACTAAAAAGTGAAAAATCTTTGTATCAGACCATACTGTTTGCAAAAAAAGTTGAATGCAAGAGTCTTTTTGTGCTCAGATTTATTGTATCATGTCACCTGAGTATAGAAATGATAGAAAAGACACAAAATTTTATTTCATATAGCTTCAATATGCATTTTTAAATGTAAATATGTGATACGGCCTAAATTGACCCTAAATTATTTTCAGTCTTACTTGGCCTAAGACCCTTTTAAACTAATGTGATATGTTATTTGTAAGTTTTCTTTCCATTTAAAGTACATTAAATACATATGTAAGGATTATTTATAACCAAAAAGCTTTACAAATTTAAAATTGCTGGAAAATATTACATCTTCATGTAAGGCCCCCCTTCATTGGAAAACCTCCATTTTTAGCCACAGGCTCATATAAATTTGACTTTTTAATAATTATGATAAGTCTGATAAATCAAATGAGTACTCTATTGCTTTTAATACATAATATATTATATATTAAGGCATTTCAAAAGTATTTTTTTGCAATATTTAAATTTTTTAAGCCCCAAATGTTGATAGTTGAAAATTTTCAATTTTAACATCTAAATTTAACACTCAAAGTTGAATATAGAATTAGTCATATTGTCTATAATATATATCCTATTGCCATGAAACTTTGTAAGCAGTCTTATAATTTAATAAGCTTTGGTCATACCAAGTTTCATTAAGATTGGTCAATTTTTTCTACCCTATTAGGTGAAATCAGGAAATATAGAATCTGTACTTTGGCAACTTCCCTGAATGATTTGATGGTGTCAATTTATCAAATAGCATAAAACTAAAGGATTAAAACTTTTATTTGATAGAATTTCTGCAAAAATGACCAATTTTGGCATTTTATGGTCAAAATAAGCATTTCATAGCTTTTTCAATTTTGATGCATAAGTGGCATTCTGACTTTCTATCTGACAGGTTTTTATGTGTCAATATTTGTGTTTCTATGCTTCAATCCAGTTGTATTACTCATTTGTGAACTCTGAATCTACAGAAAAGAAGATTATCTCAGACAATATGTTCAAAATGTGTTGTATATATGGTCCTCGTCTAACGCCCTGTTTGGATCGAGTTAAATGTGAGGAGCTTGGAACATAAAAGTTGAAGTCCATTATAAAGACCTCACTAAATTTGTATAAAAAGCACTTAACAATGTCTTTTGTACCTGTTTTATGTCACATAATATCTTTCTTTTCTTCTGTAGGATAGCAAGTGGTTCAAATATAAGCCTGTTGAGACTAAAATTGCATGCATGTTTTTCACTAAAAAGTGAAAAATCTTTGTATCAGACCATACTGTTTGCAAAAAAAGTTGAATGCAAGAGTCTTTTTGTGCTCAGATTTATTGTATCATGTCACCTGAGTATAGAAATGATAGAAAAGACACAAAATTTTATTTCATATAGCTTCAATATGCATTTTTAAATGTAAATATGTGATACGGCCTAAATTGACCCTAAATTATTTTCAGTCTTACTTGGCCTAAGACCCTTTTAAACTAATGTGATATGTTATTTGTAAGTTTTCTTTCCATTTAAAGTACATTAAATACATATGTAAGGATTATTTATAACCAAAAAGCTTTACAAATTTAAAATTGCTGGAAAATATTACATCTTCATGTAAGGCCCCCCTTCATTGGAAAACCTCCATTTTTAGCCACAGGCTCATATAAATTTGACTTTTTAATAATTATGATAAGTCTGATAAATCAAATGAGTACTCTATTGCTTTTAATACATAATATATTATATATTAAGGCATTTCAAAAGTATTTTTTTGCAATATTTAAATTTTTTAAGCCCCAAATGTTGATAGTTGAAAATTTTCAATTTTAACATCTAAATTTAACACTCAAAGTTGAATATAGAATTAGTCATATTGTCTATAATATATATCCTATTGCCATGAAACTTTGTAAGCAGTCTTATAATTTAATAAGCTTTGGTCATACCAAGTTTCATTAAGATTGGTCAATTTTTTCTACCCTATTAGGTCCGGGTACACAGTTATCGTCCTTTGATTTTCGTTGTCCACGAATATAGTCCCTAGTGTGGACAGTGTGTTACTTGTCAATTTTTTTTATACCCCTTCCGAATTTATTTCTCCATGTTTTATGACTCAAATAGTAAGTAGGGGGGTGAAATGACACTGTAAAAAAATTTGGGTCATGAATTTTAAAGTAAAGTAGTGATTTGGTCCAGCTGAAAAATGTTAAAAATTAGCACTTCGGAGGCTGTCAAAAGATTTGAAGACCCCCTCAGCATGAAATTGTCCATATTTTGAGTTAGAGCCGATGAAGTTTTCTATAATTTTGATATAATTTGTCCCAAAAGTAGTACAACACACTGTAAAAATATTATTGAGAAAGCGCAGGTGGGATTTTTTTAATTTTCATTTATTGTCTAAAAGAAATGCACTACGAAATAACTGTGTACTCGGACCTAAGAGGTGAAATCAGGAAATATAGAATCTGTACTTTGGCAACTTCCCTGAATGATTTGATGGTGTCAATTTATCAAATAGCATAAAACTAAAGGATTAAAACTTTTATTTGATAGAATTTCTGCAAAAATGACCAATTTTGGCATTTTATGGTCAAAATAAGCATTTCATAGCTTTTTCAATTTTGATGCATAAGTGGCATTCTGACTTTCTATCTGACAGGTTTTTATGTGTCAATATTTGTGTTTCTATGCTTCAATCCAGTTGTATTACTCATTTGTGAACTCTGAATCTACAGAAAAGAAGATTATCTCAGACAATATGTTCAAAATGTGTTGTATATATGGTCCTCGTCTAACGCCCTGTTTGGATCGAGTTAAATGTGAGGAGCTTGGAACATAAAAGTTGAAGTCCATTATAAAGACCTCACTAAATTTGTATAAAAAGCACTTAACAATGTCTTTTGTACCTGTTTTATGTCACATAATATCTTTCTTTTCTTCTGTAGGATAGCAAGTGGTTCAAATATAAGCCTGTTGAGACTAAAATTGCATGCATGTTTTTCACTAAAAAGTGAAAAATCTTTGTATCAGACCATACTGTTTGCAAAAAAAGTTGAATGCAAGAGTCTTTTTGTGCTCAGATTTATTGTATCATGTCACCTGAGTATAGAAATGATAGAAAAGACACAAAATTTTATTTCATATAGCTTCAATATGCATTTTTAAATGTAAATATGTGATACGGCCTAAATTGACCCTAAATTATTTTCAGTCTTACTTGGCCTAAGACCCTTTTAAACTAATGTGATATGTTATTTGTAAGTTTTCTTTCCATTTAAAGTACATTAAATACATATGTAAGGATTATTTATAACCAAAAAGCTTTACAAATTTAAAATTGCTGGAAAATATTACATCTTCATGTAAGGCCCCCCTTCATTGGAAAACCTCCATTTTTAGCCACAGGCTCATATAAATTTGACTTTTTAATAATTATGATAAGTCTGATAAATCAAATGAGTACTCTATTGCTTTTAATACATAATATATTATATATTAAGGCATTTCAAAAGTATTTTTTTGCAATATTTAAATTTTTTAAGCCCCAAATGTTGATAGTTGAAAATTTTCAATTTTAACATCTAAATTTAACACTCAAAGTTGAATATAGAATTAGTCATATTGTCTATAATATATATCCTATTGCCATGAAACTTTGTAAGCAGTCTTATAATTTAATAAGCTTTGGTCATACCAAGTTTCATTAAGATTGGTCAATTTTTTCTACCCTATTAGGTCCGGGTACACAGTTATCGTCCTTTGATTTTCGTTGTCCACGAATATAGTCCCTAGTGTGGACAGTGTGTTACTTGTCAATTTTTTTTATACCCCTTCCGAATTTATTTCTCCATGTTTTATGACTCAAATAGTAAGTAGGGGGGTGAAATGACACTGTAAAAAAATTTGGGTCATGAATTTTAAAGTAAAGTAGTGATTTGGTCCAGCTGAAAAATGTTAAAAATTAGCACTTCGGAGGCTGTCAAAAGATTTGAAGACCCCCTCAGCATGAAATTGTCCATATTTTGAGTTAGAGCCGATGAAGTTTTCTATAATTTTGATATAATTTGTCCCAAAAGTAGTACAACACACTGTAAAAATATTATTGAGAAAGCGCAGGTGGGATTTTTTTAATTTTCATTTATTGTCTAAAAGAAATGCACTACGAAATAACTGTGTACTCGGACCTAAGAGGTGAAATCAGGAAATATAGAATCTGTACTTTGGCAACTTCCCTGAATGATTTGATGGTGTCAATTTATCAAATAGCATAAAACTAAAGGATTAAAACTTTTATTTGATAGAATTTCTGCAAAAATGACCAATTTTGGCATTTTATGGTCAAAATAAGCATTTCATAGCTTTTTCAATTTTGATGCATAAGTGGCATTCTGACTTTCTATCTGACAGGTTTTTATGTGTCAATATTTGTGTTTCTATGCTTCAATCCAGTTGTATTACTCATTTGTGAACTCTGAATCTACAGAAAAGAAGATTATCTCAGACAATATGTTCAAAATGTGTTGTATATATGGTCCTCGTCTAACGCCCTGTTTGGATCGAGTTAAATGTGAGGAGCTTGGAACATAAAAGTTGAAGTCCATTATAAAGACCTCACTAAATTTGTATAAAAAGCACTTAACAATGTCTTTTGTACCTGTTTTATGTCACATAATATCTTTCTTTTCTTCTGTAGGATAGCAAGTGGTTCAAATATAAGCCTGTTGAGACTAAAATTGCATGCATGTTTTTCACTAAAAAGTGAAAAATCTTTGTATCAGACCATACTGTTTGCAAAAAAAGTTGAATGCAAGAGTCTTTTTGTGCTCAGATTTATTGTATCATGTCACCTGAGTATAGAAATGATAGAAAAGACACAAAATTTTATTTCATATAGCTTCAATATGCATTTTTAAATGTAAATATGTGATACGGCCTAAATTGACCCTAAATTATTTTCAGTCTTACTTGGCCTAAGACCCTTTTAAACTAATGTGATATGTTATTTGTAAGTTTTCTTTCCATTTAAAGTACATTAAATACATATGTAAGGATTATTTATAACCAAAAAGCTTTACAAATTTAAAATTGCTGGAAAATATTACATCTTCATGTAAGGCCCCCCTTCATTGGAAAACCTCCATTTTTAGCCACAGGCTCATATAAATTTGACTTTTTAATAATTATGATAAGTCTGATAAATCAAATGAGTACTCTATTGCTTTTAATACATAATATATTATATATTAAGGCATTTCAAAAGTATTTTTTTGCAATATTTAAATTTTTTAAGCCCCAAATGTTGATAGTTGAAAATTTTCAATTTTAACATCTAAATTTAACACTCAAAGTTGAATATAGAATTAGTCATATTGTCTATAATATATATCCTATTGCCATGAAACTTTGTAAGCAGTCTTATAATTTAATAAGCTTTGGTCATACCAAGTTTCATTAAGATTGGTCAATTTTTTCTACCCTATTAGGTCCGGGTACACAGTTATCGTCCTTTGATTTTCGTTGTCCACGAATATAGTCCCTAGTGTGGACAGTGTGTTACTTGTCAATTTTTTTTATACCCCTTCCGAATTTATTTCTCCATGTTTTATGACTCAAATAGTAAGTAGGGGGGTGAAATGACACTGTAAAAAAATTTGGGTCATGAATTTTAAAGTAAAGTAGTGATTTGGTCCAGCTGAAAAATGTTAAAAATTAGCACTTCGGAGGCTGTCAAAAGATTTGAAGACCCCCTCAGCATGAAATTGTCCATATTTTGAGTTAGAGCCGATGAAGTTTTCTATAATTTTGATATAATTTGTCCCAAAAGTAGTACAACACACTGTAAAAATATTATTGAGAAAGCGCAGGTGGGATTTTTTTAATTTTCATTTATTGTCTAAAAGAAATGCACTACGAAATAACTGTGTACTCGGACCTAAGAGGTGAAATCAGGAAATATAGAATCTGTACTTTGGCAACTTCCCTGAATGATTTGATGGTGTCAATTTATCAAATAGCATAAAACTAAAGGATTAAAACTTTTATTTGATAGAATTTCTGCAAAAATGACCAATTTTGGCATTTTATGGTCAAAATAAGCATTTCATAGCTTTTTCAATTTTGATGCATAAGTGGCATTCTGACTTTCTATCTGACAGGTTTTTATGTGTCAATATTTGTGTTTCTATGCTTCAATCCAGTTGTATTACTCATTTGTGAACTCTGAATCTACAGAAAAGAAGATTATCTCAGACAATATGTTCAAAATGTGTTGTATATATGGTCCTCGTCTAACGCCCTGTTTGGATCGAGTTAAATGTGAGGAGCTTGGAACATAAAAGTTGAAGTCCATTATAAAGACCTCACTAAATTTGTATAAAAAGCACTTAACAATGTCTTTTGTACCTGTTTTATGTCACATAATATCTTTCTTTTCTTCTGTAGGATAGCAAGTGGTTCAAATATAAGCCTGTTGAGACTAAAATTGCATGCATGTTTTTCACTAAAAAGTGAAAAATCTTTGTATCAGACCATACTGTTTGCAAAAAAAGTTGAATGCAAGAGTCTTTTTGTGCTCAGATTTATTGTATCATGTCACCTGAGTATAGAAATGATAGAAAAGACACAAAATTTTATTTCATATAGCTTCAATATGCATTTTTAAATGTAAATATGTGATACGGCCTAAATTGACCCTAAATTATTTTCAGTCTTACTTGGCCTAAGACCCTTTTAAACTAATGTGATATGTTATTTGTAAGTTTTCTTTCCATTTAAAGTACATTAAATACATATGTAAGGATTATTTATAACCAAAAAGCTTTACAAATTTAAAATTGCTGGAAAATATTACATCTTCATGTAAGGCCCCCCTTCATTGGAAAACCTCCATTTTTAGCCACAGGCTCATATAAATTTGACTTTTTAATAATTATGATAAGTCTGATAAATCAAATGAGTACTCTATTGCTTTTAATACATAATATATTATATATTAAGGCATTTCAAAAGTATTTTTTTGCAATATTTAAATTTTTTAAGCCCCAAATGTTGATAGTTGAAAATTTTCAATTTTAACATCTAAATTTAACACTCAAAGTTGAATATAGAATTAGTCATATTGTCTATAATATATATCCTATTGCCATGAAACTTTGTAAGCAGTCTTATAATTTAATAAGCTTTGGTCATACCAAGTTTCATTAAGATTGGTCAATTTTTTCTACCCTATTAGGTCCGGGTACACAGTTATCGTCCTTTGATTTTCGTTGTCCACGAATATAGTCCCTAGTGTGGACAGTGTGTTACTTGTCAATTTTTTTTATACCCCTTCCGAATTTATTTCTCCATGTTTTATGACTCAAATAGTAAGTAGGGGGGTGAAATGACACTGTAAAAAAATTTGGGTCATGAATTTTAAAGTAAAGTAGTGATTTGGTCCAGCTGAAAAATGTTAAAAATTAGCACTTCGGAGGCTGTCAAAAGATTTGAAGACCCCCTCAGCATGAAATTGTCCATATTTTGAGTTAGAGCCGATGAAGTTTTCTATAATTTTGATATAATTTGTCCCAAAAGTAGTACAACACACTGTAAAAATATTATTGAGAAAGCGCAGGTGGGATTTTTTTAATTTTCATTTATTGTCTAAAAGAAATGCACTACGAAATAACTGTGTACTCGGACCTAAGAGGTGAAATCAGGAAATATAGAATCTGTACTTTGGCAACTTCCCTGAATGATTTGATGGTGTCAATTTATCAAATAGCATAAAACTAAAGGATTAAAACTTTTATTTGATAGAATTTCTGCAAAAATGACCAATTTTGGCATTTTATGGTCAAAATAAGCATTTCATAGCTTTTTCAATTTTGATGCATAAGTGGCATTCTGACTTTCTATCTGACAGGTTTTTATGTGTCAATATTTGTGTTTCTATGCTTCAATCCAGTTGTATTACTCATTTGTGAACTCTGAATCTACAGAAAAGAAGATTATCTCAGACAATATGTTCAAAATGTGTTGTATATATGGTCCTCGTCTAACGCCCTGTTTGGATCGAGTTAAATGTGAGGAGCTTGGAACATAAAAGTTGAAGTCCATTATAAAGACCTCACTAAATTTGTATAAAAAGCACTTAACAATGTCTTTTGTACCTGTTTTATGTCACATAATATCTTTCTTTTCTTCTGTAGGATAGCAAGTGGTTCAAATATAAGCCTGTTGAGACTAAAATTGCATGCATGTTTTTCACTAAAAAGTGAAAAATCTTTGTATCAGACCATACTGTTTGCAAAAAAAGTTGAATGCAAGAGTCTTTTTGTGCTCAGATTTATTGTATCATGTCACCTGAGTATAGAAATGATAGAAAAGACACAAAATTTTATTTCATATAGCTTCAATATGCATTTTTAAATGTAAATATGTGATACGGCCTAAATTGACCCTAAATTATTTTCAGTCTTACTTGGCCTAAGACCCTTTTAAACTAATGTGATATGTTATTTGTAAGTTTTCTTTCCATTTAAAGTACATTAAATACATATGTAAGGATTATTTATAACCAAAAAGCTTTACAAATTTAAAATTGCTGGAAAATATTACATCTTCATGTAAGGCCCCCCTTCATTGGAAAACCTCCATTTTTAGCCACAGGCTCATATAAATTTGACTTTTTAATAATTATGATAAGTCTGATAAATCAAATGAGTACTCTATTGCTTTTAATACATAATATATTATATATTAAGGCATTTCAAAAGTATTTTTTTGCAATATTTAAATTTTTTAAGCCCCAAATGTTGATAGTTGAAAATTTTCAATTTTAACATCTAAATTTAACACTCAAAGTTGAATATAGAATTAGTCATATTGTCTATAATATATATCCTATTGCCATGAAACTTTGTAAGCAGTCTTATAATTTAATAAGCTTTGGTCATACCAAGTTTCATTAAGATTGGTCAATTTTTTCTACCCTATTAGGTCCGGGTACACAGTTATCGTCCTTTGATTTTCGTTGTCCACGAATATAGTCCCTAGTGTGGACAGTGTGTTACTTGTCAATTTTTTTTATACCCCTTCCGAATTTATTTCTCCATGTTTTATGACTCAAATAGTAAGTAGGGGGGTGAAATGACACTGTAAAAAAATTTGGGTCATGAATTTTAAAGTAAAGTAGTGATTTGGTCCAGCTGAAAAATGTTAAAAATTAGCACTTCGGAGGCTGTCAAAAGATTTGAAGACCCCCTCAGCATGAAATTGTCCATATTTTGAGTTAGAGCCGATGAAGTTTTCTATAATTTTGATATAATTTGTCCCAAAAGTAGTACAACACACTGTAAAAATATTATTGAGAAAGCGCAGGTGGGATTTTTTTAATTTTCATTTATTGTCTAAAAGAAATGCACTACGAAATAACTGTGTACTCGGACCTAAGAGGTGAAATCAGGAAATATAGAATCTGTACTTTGGCAACTTCCCTGAATGATTTGATGGTGTCAATTTATCAAATAGCATAAAACTAAAGGATTAAAACTTTTATTTGATAGAATTTCTGCAAAAATGACCAATTTTGGCATTTTATGGTCAAAATAAGCATTTCATAGCTTTTTCAATTTTGATGCATAAGTGGCATTCTGACTTTCTATCTGACAGGTTTTTATGTGTCAATATTTGTGTTTCTATGCTTCAATCCAGTTGTATTACTCATTTGTGAACTCTGAATCTACAGAAAAGAAGATTATCTCAGACAATATGTTCAAAATGTGTTGTATATATGGTCCTCGTCTAACGCCCTGTTTGGATCGAGTTAAATGTGAGGAGCTTGGAACATAAAAGTTGAAGTCCATTATAAAGACCTCACTAAATTTGTATAAAAAGCACTTAACAATGTCTTTTGTACCTGTTTTATGTCACATAATATCTTTCTTTTCTTCTGTAGGATAGCAAGTGGTTCAAATATAAGCCTGTTGAGACTAAAATTGCATGCATGTTTTTCACTAAAAAGTGAAAAATCTTTGTATCAGACCATACTGTTTGCAAAAAAAGTTGAATGCAAGAGTCTTTTTGTGCTCAGATTTATTGTATCATGTCACCTGAGTATAGAAATGATAGAAAAGACACAAAATTTTATTTCATATAGCTTCAATATGCATTTTTAAATGTAAATATGTGATACGGCCTAAATTGACCCTAAATTATTTTCAGTCTTACTTGGCCTAAGACCCTTTTAAACTAATGTGATATGTTATTTGTAAGTTTTCTTTCCATTTAAAGTACATTAAATACATATGTAAGGATTATTTATAACCAAAAAGCTTTACAAATTTAAAATTGCTGGAAAATATTACATCTTCATGTAAGGCCCCCCTTCATTGGAAAACCTCCATTTTTAGCCACAGGCTCATATAAATTTGACTTTTTAATAATTATGATAAGTCTGATAAATCAAATGAGTACTCTATTGCTTTTAATACATAATATATTATATATTAAGGCATTTCAAAAGTATTTTTTTGCAATATTTAAATTTTTTAAGCCCCAAATGTTGATAGTTGAAAATTTTCAATTTTAACATCTAAATTTAACACTCAAAGTTGAATATAGAATTAGTCATATTGTCTATAATATATATCCTATTGCCATGAAACTTTGTAAGCAGTCTTATAATTTAATAAGCTTTGGTCATACCAAGTTTCATTAAGATTGGTCAATTTTTTCTACCCTATTAGGTCCGGGTACACAGTTATCGTCCTTTGATTTTCGTTGTCCACGAATATAGTCCCTAGTGTGGACAGTGTGTTACTTGTCAATTTTTTTTATACCCCTTCCGAATTTATTTCTCCATGTTTTATGACTCAAATAGTAAGTAGGGGGGTGAAATGACACTGTAAAAAAATTTGGGTCATGAATTTTAAAGTAAAGTAGTGATTTGGTCCAGCTGAAAAATGTTAAAAATTAGCACTTCGGAGGCTGTCAAAAGATTTGAAGACCCCCTCAGCATGAAATTGTCCATATTTTGAGTTAGAGCCGATGAAGTTTTCTATAATTTTGATATAATTTGTCCCAAAAGTAGTACAACACACTGTAAAAATATTATTGAGAAAGCGCAGGTGGGATTTTTTTAATTTTCATTTATTGTCTAAAAGAAATGCACTACGAAATAACTGTGTACTCGGACCTAAGAGGTGAAATCAGGAAATATAGAATCTGTACTTTGGCAACTTCCCTGAATGATTTGATGGTGTCAATTTATCAAATAGCATAAAACTAAAGGATTAAAACTTTTATTTGATAGAATTTCTGCAAAAATGACCAATTTTGGCATTTTATGGTCAAAATAAGCATTTCATAGCTTTTTCAATTTTGATGCATAAGTGGCATTCTGACTTTCTATCTGACAGGTTTTTATGTGTCAATATTTGTGTTTCTATGCTTCAATCCAGTTGTATTACTCATTTGTGAACTCTGAATCTACAGAAAAGAAGATTATCTCAGACAATATGTTCAAAATGTGTTGTATATATGGTCCTCGTCTAACGCCCTGTTTGGATCGAGTTAAATGTGAGGAGCTTGGAACATAAAAGTTGAAGTCCATTATAAAGACCTCACTAAATTTGTATAAAAAGCACTTAACAATGTCTTTTGTACCTGTTTTATGTCACATAATATCTTTCTTTTCTTCTGTAGGATAGCAAGTGGTTCAAATATAAGCCTGTTGAGACTAAAATTGCATGCATGTTTTTCACTAAAAAGTGAAAAATCTTTGTATCAGACCATACTGTTTGCAAAAAAAGTTGAATGCAAGAGTCTTTTTGTGCTCAGATTTATTGTATCATGTCACCTGAGTATAGAAATGATAGAAAAGACACAAAATTTTATTTCATATAGCTTCAATATGCATTTTTAAATGTAAATATGTGATACGGCCTAAATTGACCCTAAATTATTTTCAGTCTTACTTGGCCTAAGACCCTTTTAAACTAATGTGATATGTTATTTGTAAGTTTTCTTTCCATTTAAAGTACATTAAATACATATGTAAGGATTATTTATAACCAAAAAGCTTTACAAATTTAAAATTGCTGGAAAATATTACATCTTCATGTAAGGCCCCCCTTCATTGGAAAACCTCCATTTTTAGCCACAGGCTCATATAAATTTGACTTTTTAATAATTATGATAAGTCTGATAAATCAAATGAGTACTCTATTGCTTTTAATACATAATATATTATATATTAAGGCATTTCAAAAGTATTTTTTTGCAATATTTAAATTTTTTAAGCCCCAAATGTTGATAGTTGAAAATTTTCAATTTTAACATCTAAATTTAACACTCAAAGTTGAATATAGAATTAGTCATATTGTCTATAATATATATCCTATTGCCATGAAACTTTGTAAGCAGTCTTATAATTTAATAAGCTTTGGTCATACCAAGTTTCATTAAGATTGGTCAATTTTTTCTACCCTATTAGGTCCGGGTACACAGTTATCGTCCTTTGATTTTCGTTGTCCACGAATATAGTCCCTAGTGTGGACAGTGTGTTACTTGTCAATTTTTTTTATACCCCTTCCGAATTTATTTCTCCATGTTTTATGACTCAAATAGTAAGTAGGGGGGTGAAATGACACTGTAAAAAAATTTGGGTCATGAATTTTAAAGTAAAGTAGTGATTTGGTCCAGCTGAAAAATGTTAAAAATTAGCACTTCGGAGGCTGTCAAAAGATTTGAAGACCCCCTCAGCATGAAATTGTCCATATTTTGAGTTAGAGCCGATGAAGTTTTCTATAATTTTGATATAATTTGTCCCAAAAGTAGTACAACACACTGTAAAAATATTATTGAGAAAGCGCAGGTGGGATTTTTTTAATTTTCATTTATTGTCTAAAAGAAATGCACTACGAAATAACTGTGTACTCGGACCTAAGAGGTGAAATCAGGAAATATAGAATCTGTACTTTGGCAACTTCCCTGAATGATTTGATGGTGTCAATTTATCAAATAGCATAAAACTAAAGGATTAAAACTTTTATTTGATAGAATTTCTGCAAAAATGACCAATTTTGGCATTTTATGGTCAAAATAAGCATTTCATAGCTTTTTCAATTTTGATGCATAAGTGGCATTCTGACTTTCTATCTGACAGGTTTTTATGTGTCAATATTTGTGTTTCTATGCTTCAATCCAGTTGTATTACTCATTTGTGAACTCTGAATCTACAGAAAAGAAGATTATCTCAGACAATATGTTCAAAATGTGTTGTATATATGGTCCTCGTCTAACGCCCTGTTTGGATCGAGTTAAATGTGAGGAGCTTGGAACATAAAAGTTGAAGTCCATTATAAAGACCTCACTAAATTTGTATAAAAAGCACTTAACAATGTCTTTTGTACCTGTTTTATGTCACATAATATCTTTCTTTTCTTCTGTAGGATAGCAAGTGGTTCAAATATAAGCCTGTTGAGACTAAAATTGCATGCATGTTTTTCACTAAAAAGTGAAAAATCTTTGTATCAGACCATACTGTTTGCAAAAAAAGTTGAATGCAAGAGTCTTTTTGTGCTCAGATTTATTGTATCATGTCACCTGAGTATAGAAATGATAGAAAAGACACAAAATTTTATTTCATATAGCTTCAATATGCATTTTTAAATGTAAATATGTGATACGGCCTAAATTGACCCTAAATTATTTTCAGTCTTACTTGGCCTAAGACCCTTTTAAACTAATGTGATATGTTATTTGTAAGTTTTCTTTCCATTTAAAGTACATTAAATACATATGTAAGGATTATTTATAACCAAAAAGCTTTACAAATTTAAAATTGCTGGAAAATATTACATCTTCATGTAAGGCCCCCCTTCATTGGAAAACCTCCATTTTTAGCCACAGGCTCATATAAATTTGACTTTTTAATAATTATGATAAGTCTGATAAATCAAATGAGTACTCTATTGCTTTTAATACATAATATATTATATATTAAGGCATTTCAAAAGTATTTTTTTGCAATATTTAAATTTTTTAAGCCCCAAATGTTGATAGTTGAAAATTTTCAATTTTAACATCTAAATTTAACACTCAAAGTTGAATATAGAATTAGTCATATTGTCTATAATATATATCCTATTGCCATGAAACTTTGTAAGCAGTCTTATAATTTAATAAGCTTTGGTCATACCAAGTTTCATTAAGATTGGTCAATTTTTTCTACCCTATTAGGTCCGGGTACACAGTTATCGTCCTTTGATTTTCGTTGTCCACGAATATAGTCCCTAGTGTGGACAGTGTGTTACTTGTCAATTTTTTTTATACCCCTTCCGAATTTATTTCTCCATGTTTTATGACTCAAATAGTAAGTAGGGGGGTGAAATGACACTGTAAAAAAATTTGGGTCATGAATTTTAAAGTAAAGTAGTGATTTGGTCCAGCTGAAAAATGTTAAAAATTAGCACTTCGGAGGCTGTCAAAAGATTTGAAGACCCCCTCAGCATGAAATTGTCCATATTTTGAGTTAGAGCCGATGAAGTTTTCTATAATTTTGATATAATTTGTCCCAAAAGTAGTACAACACACTGTAAAAATATTATTGAGAAAGCGCAGGTGGGATTTTTTTAATTTTCATTTATTGTCTAAAAGAAATGCACTACGAAATAACTGTGTACTCGGACCTAAGAGGTGAAATCAGGAAATATAGAATCTGTACTTTGGCAACTTCCCTGAATGATTTGATGGTGTCAATTTATCAAATAGCATAAAACTAAAGGATTAAAACTTTTATTTGATAGAATTTCTGCAAAAATGACCAATTTTGGCATTTTATGGTCAAAATAAGCATTTCATAGCTTTTTCAATTTTGATGCATAAGTGGCATTCTGACTTTCTATCTGACAGGTTTTTATGTGTCAATATTTGTGTTTCTATGCTTCAATCCAGTTGTATTACTCATTTGTGAACTCTGAATCTACAGAAAAGAAGATTATCTCAGACAATATGTTCAAAATGTGTTGTATATATGGTCCTCGTCTAACGCCCTGTTTGGATCGAGTTAAATGTGAGGAGCTTGGAACATAAAAGTTGAAGTCCATTATAAAGACCTCACTAAATTTGTATAAAAAGCACTTAACAATGTCTTTTGTACCTGTTTTATGTCACATAATATCTTTCTTTTCTTCTGTAGGATAGCAAGTGGTTCAAATATAAGCCTGTTGAGACTAAAATTGCATGCATGTTTTTCACTAAAAAGTGAAAAATCTTTGTATCAGACCATACTGTTTGCAAAAAAAGTTGAATGCAAGAGTCTTTTTGTGCTCAGATTTATTGTATCATGTCACCTGAGTATAGAAATGATAGAAAAGACACAAAATTTTATTTCATATAGCTTCAATATGCATTTTTAAATGTAAATATGTGATACGGCCTAAATTGACCCTAAATTATTTTCAGTCTTACTTGGCCTAAGACCCTTTTAAACTAATGTGATATGTTATTTGTAAGTTTTCTTTCCATTTAAAGTACATTAAATACATATGTAAGGATTATTTATAACCAAAAAGCTTTACAAATTTAAAATTGCTGGAAAATA
>NW_026262639.1:0-22164 GCF_021869535.1 Mytilus californianus
ATATGGGAGATGAAGATATGCTTCCTTTTGCTCAAATCTTTGCTCAGATATGATAAAACATGGAGCCTGGATGTAACAAGACTGTCACTTTCAACTATATATGTAGACAGTATGATCTAATGCAAAGTTATTTACTTTACTTTTTAAAACCGGCATGAAATTTCAGCCTCAAAAGGCCAATATTTTAACCACTAGCTATCAAACAAAAGAAAATAAAGGTAGTCTGTGAAACAGACAAGGTCAAACAACCAGTAATAAGTGCTTTTGATACAGTTTCAGTGAAATCTGCTAAAAGGAATTCAACTTGTATGTGCATAGAACCTCATTTTTCACTTGCTTCATACTGACCGTTAGACTAGGACCATTAAAGCAGCACATTTTGCACTCTTATTCTGATTTTATCTACTTTTTTTGTATGTTTAGTGTTCAAAAATGAGTTAAACATCTACATTAGATACCACAAACACAAGTAGAAAATCAGAAAAACCTGTGAGAGAGAAAGTAAGCATGCTACTTTTGTAAAAATATTGAAACAACTGAAAAAGTTCAATTTTGGGCATGTAGGCTGAAATGTCACTTTTTTACAAAATTTCTATCAAATAAAAGTGGAAATCATTTATTCTCATGTAGTTTGACAAATTAATACCAATATATCATTCAGGGAAGTTGTCAAAGTACAAATTCAATATTTCCTGAATTTCACCTCTTAGGCCACAGACCACAATTAAATTCTCTATTAGTTCTTCATAACGTTTTGTTTCATTAAAAAAAATGCTCCGGTTCTTTTTGTCAAATATTTTGTGTGTGTAAAGTACAGTACTAGTCCAAACATATATCAAACATTCAGAAGTATCGCTCCCCAGCATCTTACAATTTTAGCCAATACACATCCATACCCCTATGGACAAGTCAAGAGATGTTCCGAAAACTGTAAATATCACCTTTTTGCACCTGGCCTAATTACTCTTTCCATATCAAAATCAGTTAAAATACAACATCCAAAAGTTTATTTCACCTCTCTTCTTTCATTTCCATCCAAAAAAATCTAAGAAATGAGTGAGGAAGGGAAAGAAAAAAAATTAAGAAAAAATACACTCTAATTAAAAGGAACTATATTCGTGGACAACGAAAAGCGGGATCATTAATTGTGGTCTTTGGCCTATTAGGGGTCTAAATCTTGACCAATTCTAATAAAACTTGGTATGATTTAAGCTTAGTGTACTATGAAACAGTTTACAAAGTTTCAAAGCCATATGATACCAATTATAAAAATTGTGGCATTTTTTATATCTGAACTTTGGGTGCTGAATTGTGGCGTTGAATTAGAATAATTTCAACTATCAAATTTGGGCTTCTAAAAACCAAAATATACCAAAACTTACACTTTTTAATGTCTCTATGTATAAGTTATCACCTATTAAAAGCAACAGATAGCATACTTCATGTTTCAGACTTATAAAAAATGGCCAGAAGTAAATTTCATATGGGCCTGTGCCAAAAAATAGAGGTTTTCAAATGAAGTGAGGCCTTATATGCAATGTAATATTTTTCACTTACCACAATTTTCTGAAGTTGCTAAGTTATAAAAAAACCTTTTACATGTTATAAATGTACTTTTAATGGAAATATAAGTTTCAAATAGCATAACACATGTGAATAAAATGGTCTTCAGCAATGTCAAGCTTAAAAAAACAGGTTGTCAATTTAGGTCGTTCCCCACATTTGCATATTAAAAAGCATATAAATGATATGGGAGATGAAGATATGCTTCCTTTTGCTCAAATCTTTGCTCAGATATGATAAAACATGGAGCCTGGATGTAACAAGACTGTCACTTTCAACTATATATGTAGACAGTATGATCTAATGCAAAGTTATTTACTTTACTTTTTAAAACCGGCATGAAATTTCAGCCTCAAAAGGCCAATATTTTAACCACTAGCTATCAAACAAAAGAAAATAAAGGTAGTCTGTGAAACAGACAAGGTCAAACAACCAGTAATAAGTGCTTTTGATACAGTTTCAGTGAAATCTGCTAAAAGGAATTCAACTTGTATGTGCATAGAACCTCATTTTTCACTTGCTTCATACTGACCGTTAGACTAGGACCATTAAAGCAGCACATTTTGCACTCTTATTCTGATTTTATCTACTTTTTTTGTATGTTTAGTGTTCAAAAATGAGTTAAACATCTACATTAGATACCACAAACACAAGTAGAAAATCAGAAAAACCTGTGAGAGAGAAAGTAAGCATGCTACTTTTGTAAAAATATTGAAACAACTGAAAAAGTTCAATTTTGGGCATGTAGGCTGAAATGTCACTTTTTTACAAAATTTCTATCAAATAAAAGTGGAAATCATTTATTCTCATGTAGTTTGACAAATTAATACCAATATATCATTCAGGGAAGTTGTCAAAGTACAAATTCAATATTTCCTGAATTTCACCTCTTAGGCCACAGACCACAATTAAATTCTCTATTAGTTCTTCATAACGTTTTGTTTCATTAAAAAAAATGCTCCGGTTCTTTTTGTCAAATATTTTGTGTGTGTAAAGTACAGTACTAGTCCAAACATATATCAAACATTCAGAAGTATCGCTCCCCAGCATCTTACAATTTTAGCCAATACACATCCATACCCCTATGGACAAGTCAAGAGATGTTCCGAAAACTGTAAATATCACCTTTTTGCACCTGGCCTAATTACTCTTTCCATATCAAAATCAGTTAAAATACAACATCCAAAAGTTTATTTCACCTCTCTTCTTTCATTTCCATCCAAAAAAATCTAAGAAATGAGTGAGGAAGGGAAAGAAAAAAAATTAAGAAAAAATACACTCTAATTAAAAGGAACTATATTCGTGGACAACGAAAAGCGGGATCATTAATTGTGGTCTTTGGCCTATTAGGGGTCTAAATCTTGACCAATTCTAATAAAACTTGGTATGATTTAAGCTTAGTGTACTATGAAACAGTTTACAAAGTTTCAAAGCCATATGATACCAATTATAAAAATTGTGGCATTTTTTATATCTGAACTTTGGGTGCTGAATTGTGGCGTTGAATTAGAATAATTTCAACTATCAAATTTGGGCTTCTAAAAACCAAAATATACCAAAACTTACACTTTTTAATGTCTCTATGTATAAGTTATCACCTATTAAAAGCAACAGATAGCATACTTCATGTTTCAGACTTATAAAAAATGGCCAGAAGTAAATTTCATATGGGCCTGTGCCAAAAAATAGAGGTTTTCAAATGAAGTGAGGCCTTATATGCAATGTAATATTTTTCACTTACCACAATTTTCTGAAGTTGCTAAGTTATAAAAAAACCTTTTACATGTTATAAATGTACTTTTAATGGAAATATAAGTTTCAAATAGCATAACACATGTGAATAAAATGGTCTTCAGCAATGTCAAGCTTAAAAAAACAGGTTGTCAATTTAGGTCGTTCCCCACATTTGCATATTAAAAAGCATATAAATGATATGGGAGATGAAGATATGCTTCCTTTTGCTCAAATCTTTGCTCAGATATGATAAAACATGGAGCCTGGATGTAACAAGACTGTCACTTTCAACTATATATGTAGACAGTATGATCTAATGCAAAGTTATTTACTTTACTTTTTAAAACCGGCATGAAATTTCAGCCTCAAAAGGCCAATATTTTAACCACTAGCTATCAAACAAAAGAAAATAAAGGTAGTCTGTGAAACAGACAAGGTCAAACAACCAGTAATAAGTGCTTTTGATACAGTTTCAGTGAAATCTGCTAAAAGGAATTCAACTTGTATGTGCATAGAACCTCATTTTTCACTTGCTTCATACTGACCGTTAGACTAGGACCATTAAAGCAGCACATTTTGCACTCTTATTCTGATTTTATCTACTTTTTTTGTATGTTTAGTGTTCAAAAATGAGTTAAACATCTACATTAGATACCACAAACACAAGTAGAAAATCAGAAAAACCTGTGAGAGAGAAAGTAAGCATGCTACTTTTGTAAAAATATTGAAACAACTGAAAAAGTTCAATTTTGGGCATGTAGGCTGAAATGTCACTTTTTTACAAAATTTCTATCAAATAAAAGTGGAAATCATTTATTCTCATGTAGTTTGACAAATTAATACCAATATATCATTCAGGGAAGTTGTCAAAGTACAAATTCAATATTTCCTGAATTTCACCTCTTAGGCCACAGACCACAATTAAATTCTCTATTAGTTCTTCATAACGTTTTGTTTCATTAAAAAAAATGCTCCGGTTCTTTTTGTCAAATATTTTGTGTGTGTAAAGTACAGTACTAGTCCAAACATATATCAAACATTCAGAAGTATCGCTCCCCAGCATCTTACAATTTTAGCCAATACACATCCATACCCCTATGGACAAGTCAAGAGATGTTCCGAAAACTGTAAATATCACCTTTTTGCACCTGGCCTAATTACTCTTTCCATATCAAAATCAGTTAAAATACAACATCCAAAAGTTTATTTCACCTCTCTTCTTTCATTTCCATCCAAAAAAATCTAAGAAATGAGTGAGGAAGGGAAAGAAAAAAAATTAAGAAAAAATACACTCTAATTAAAAGGAACTATATTCGTGGACAACGAAAAGCGGGATCATTAATTGTGGTCTTTGGCCTATTAGGGGTCTAAATCTTGACCAATTCTAATAAAACTTGGTATGATTTAAGCTTAGTGTACTATGAAACAGTTTACAAAGTTTCAAAGCCATATGATACCAATTATAAAAATTGTGGCATTTTTTATATCTGAACTTTGGGTGCTGAATTGTGGCGTTGAATTAGAATAATTTCAACTATCAAATTTGGGCTTCTAAAAACCAAAATATACCAAAACTTACACTTTTTAATGTCTCTATGTATAAGTTATCACCTATTAAAAGCAACAGATAGCATACTTCATGTTTCAGACTTATAAAAAATGGCCAGAAGTAAATTTCATATGGGCCTGTGCCAAAAAATAGAGGTTTTCAAATGAAGTGAGGCCTTATATGCAATGTAATATTTTTCACTTACCACAATTTTCTGAAGTTGCTAAGTTATAAAAAAACCTTTTACATGTTATAAATGTACTTTTAATGGAAATATAAGTTTCAAATAGCATAACACATGTGAATAAAATGGTCTTCAGCAATGTCAAGCTTAAAAAAACAGGTTGTCAATTTAGGTCGTTCCCCACATTTGCATATTAAAAAGCATATAAATGATATGGGAGATGAAGATATGCTTCCTTTTGCTCAAATCTTTGCTCAGATATGATAAAACATGGAGCCTGGATGTAACAAGACTGTCACTTTCAACTATATATGTAGACAGTATGATCTAATGCAAAGTTATTTACTTTACTTTTTAAAACCGGCATGAAATTTCAGCCTCAAAAGGCCAATATTTTAACCACTAGCTATCAAACAAAAGAAAATAAAGGTAGTCTGTGAAACAGACAAGGTCAAACAACCAGTAATAAGTGCTTTTGATACAGTTTCAGTGAAATCTGCTAAAAGGAATTCAACTTGTATGTGCATAGAACCTCATTTTTCACTTGCTTCATACTGACCGTTAGACTAGGACCATTAAAGCAGCACATTTTGCACTCTTATTCTGATTTTATCTACTTTTTTTGTATGTTTAGTGTTCAAAAATGAGTTAAACATCTACATTAGATACCACAAACACAAGTAGAAAATCAGAAAAACCTGTGAGAGAGAAAGTAAGCATGCTACTTTTGTAAAAATATTGAAACAACTGAAAAAGTTCAATTTTGGGCATGTAGGCTGAAATGTCACTTTTTTACAAAATTTCTATCAAATAAAAGTGGAAATCATTTATTCTCATGTAGTTTGACAAATTAATACCAATATATCATTCAGGGAAGTTGTCAAAGTACAAATTCAATATTTCCTGAATTTCACCTCTTAGGCCACAGACCACAATTAAATTCTCTATTAGTTCTTCATAACGTTTTGTTTCATTAAAAAAAATGCTCCGGTTCTTTTTGTCAAATATTTTGTGTGTGTAAAGTACAGTACTAGTCCAAACATATATCAAACATTCAGAAGTATCGCTCCCCAGCATCTTACAATTTTAGCCAATACACATCCATACCCCTATGGACAAGTCAAGAGATGTTCCGAAAACTGTAAATATCACCTTTTTGCACCTGGCCTAATTACTCTTTCCATATCAAAATCAGTTAAAATACAACATCCAAAAGTTTATTTCACCTCTCTTCTTTCATTTCCATCCAAAAAAATCTAAGAAATGAGTGAGGAAGGGAAAGAAAAAAAATTAAGAAAAAATACACTCTAATTAAAAGGAACTATATTCGTGGACAACGAAAAGCGGGATCATTAATTGTGGTCTTTGGCCTATTAGGGGTCTAAATCTTGACCAATTCTAATAAAACTTGGTATGATTTAAGCTTAGTGTACTATGAAACAGTTTACAAAGTTTCAAAGCCATATGATACCAATTATAAAAATTGTGGCATTTTTTATATCTGAACTTTGGGTGCTGAATTGTGGCGTTGAATTAGAATAATTTCAACTATCAAATTTGGGCTTCTAAAAACCAAAATATACCAAAACTTACACTTTTTAATGTCTCTATGTATAAGTTATCACCTATTAAAAGCAACAGATAGCATACTTCATGTTTCAGACTTATAAAAAATGGCCAGAAGTAAATTTCATATGGGCCTGTGCCAAAAAATAGAGGTTTTCAAATGAAGTGAGGCCTTATATGCAATGTAATATTTTTCACTTACCACAATTTTCTGAAGTTGCTAAGTTATAAAAAAACCTTTTACATGTTATAAATGTACTTTTAATGGAAATATAAGTTTCAAATAGCATAACACATGTGAATAAAATGGTCTTCAGCAATGTCAAGCTTAAAAAAACAGGTTGTCAATTTAGGTCGTTCCCCACATTTGCATATTAAAAAGCATATAAATGATATGGGAGATGAAGATATGCTTCCTTTTGCTCAAATCTTTGCTCAGATATGATAAAACATGGAGCCTGGATGTAACAAGACTGTCACTTTCAACTATATATGTAGACAGTATGATCTAATGCAAAGTTATTTACTTTACTTTTTAAAACCGGCATGAAATTTCAGCCTCAAAAGGCCAATATTTTAACCACTAGCTATCAAACAAAAGAAAATAAAGGTAGTCTGTGAAACAGACAAGGTCAAACAACCAGTAATAAGTGCTTTTGATACAGTTTCAGTGAAATCTGCTAAAAGGAATTCAACTTGTATGTGCATAGAACCTCATTTTTCACTTGCTTCATACTGACCGTTAGACTAGGACCATTAAAGCAGCACATTTTGCACTCTTATTCTGATTTTATCTACTTTTTTTGTATGTTTAGTGTTCAAAAATGAGTTAAACATCTACATTAGATACCACAAACACAAGTAGAAAATCAGAAAAACCTGTGAGAGAGAAAGTAAGCATGCTACTTTTGTAAAAATATTGAAACAACTGAAAAAGTTCAATTTTGGGCATGTAGGCTGAAATGTCACTTTTTTACAAAATTTCTATCAAATAAAAGTGGAAATCATTTATTCTCATGTAGTTTGACAAATTAATACCAATATATCATTCAGGGAAGTTGTCAAAGTACAAATTCAATATTTCCTGAATTTCACCTCTTAGGCCACAGACCACAATTAAATTCTCTATTAGTTCTTCATAACGTTTTGTTTCATTAAAAAAAATGCTCCGGTTCTTTTTGTCAAATATTTTGTGTGTGTAAAGTACAGTACTAGTCCAAACATATATCAAACATTCAGAAGTATCGCTCCCCAGCATCTTACAATTTTAGCCAATACACATCCATACCCCTATGGACAAGTCAAGAGATGTTCCGAAAACTGTAAATATCACCTTTTTGCACCTGGCCTAATTACTCTTTCCATATCAAAATCAGTTAAAATACAACATCCAAAAGTTTATTTCACCTCTCTTCTTTCATTTCCATCCAAAAAAATCTAAGAAATGAGTGAGGAAGGGAAAGAAAAAAAATTAAGAAAAAATACACTCTAATTAAAAGGAACTATATTCGTGGACAACGAAAAGCGGGATCATTAATTGTGGTCTTTGGCCTATTAGGGGTCTAAATCTTGACCAATTCTAATAAAACTTGGTATGATTTAAGCTTAGTGTACTATGAAACAGTTTACAAAGTTTCAAAGCCATATGATACCAATTATAAAAATTGTGGCATTTTTTATATCTGAACTTTGGGTGCTGAATTGTGGCGTTGAATTAGAATAATTTCAACTATCAAATTTGGGCTTCTAAAAACCAAAATATACCAAAACTTACACTTTTTAATGTCTCTATGTATAAGTTATCACCTATTAAAAGCAACAGATAGCATACTTCATGTTTCAGACTTATAAAAAATGGCCAGAAGTAAATTTCATATGGGCCTGTGCCAAAAAATAGAGGTTTTCAAATGAAGTGAGGCCTTATATGCAATGTAATATTTTTCACTTACCACAATTTTCTGAAGTTGCTAAGTTATAAAAAAACCTTTTACATGTTATAAATGTACTTTTAATGGAAATATAAGTTTCAAATAGCATAACACATGTGAATAAAATGGTCTTCAGCAATGTCAAGCTTAAAAAAACAGGTTGTCAATTTAGGTCGTTCCCCACATTTGCATATTAAAAAGCATATAAATGATATGGGAGATGAAGATATGCTTCCTTTTGCTCAAATCTTTGCTCAGATATGATAAAACATGGAGCCTGGATGTAACAAGACTGTCACTTTCAACTATATATGTAGACAGTATGATCTAATGCAAAGTTATTTACTTTACTTTTTAAAACCGGCATGAAATTTCAGCCTCAAAAGGCCAATATTTTAACCACTAGCTATCAAACAAAAGAAAATAAAGGTAGTCTGTGAAACAGACAAGGTCAAACAACCAGTAATAAGTGCTTTTGATACAGTTTCAGTGAAATCTGCTAAAAGGAATTCAACTTGTATGTGCATAGAACCTCATTTTTCACTTGCTTCATACTGACCGTTAGACTAGGACCATTAAAGCAGCACATTTTGCACTCTTATTCTGATTTTATCTACTTTTTTTGTATGTTTAGTGTTCAAAAATGAGTTAAACATCTACATTAGATACCACAAACACAAGTAGAAAATCAGAAAAACCTGTGAGAGAGAAAGTAAGCATGCTACTTTTGTAAAAATATTGAAACAACTGAAAAAGTTCAATTTTGGGCATGTAGGCTGAAATGTCACTTTTTTACAAAATTTCTATCAAATAAAAGTGGAAATCATTTATTCTCATGTAGTTTGACAAATTAATACCAATATATCATTCAGGGAAGTTGTCAAAGTACAAATTCAATATTTCCTGAATTTCACCTCTTAGGCCACAGACCACAATTAAATTCTCTATTAGTTCTTCATAACGTTTTGTTTCATTAAAAAAAATGCTCCGGTTCTTTTTGTCAAATATTTTGTGTGTGTAAAGTACAGTACTAGTCCAAACATATATCAAACATTCAGAAGTATCGCTCCCCAGCATCTTACAATTTTAGCCAATACACATCCATACCCCTATGGACAAGTCAAGAGATGTTCCGAAAACTGTAAATATCACCTTTTTGCACCTGGCCTAATTACTCTTTCCATATCAAAATCAGTTAAAATACAACATCCAAAAGTTTATTTCACCTCTCTTCTTTCATTTCCATCCAAAAAAATCTAAGAAATGAGTGAGGAAGGGAAAGAAAAAAAATTAAGAAAAAATACACTCTAATTAAAAGGAACTATATTCGTGGACAACGAAAAGCGGGATCATTAATTGTGGTCTTTGGCCTATTAGGGGTCTAAATCTTGACCAATTCTAATAAAACTTGGTATGATTTAAGCTTAGTGTACTATGAAACAGTTTACAAAGTTTCAAAGCCATATGATACCAATTATAAAAATTGTGGCATTTTTTATATCTGAACTTTGGGTGCTGAATTGTGGCGTTGAATTAGAATAATTTCAACTATCAAATTTGGGCTTCTAAAAACCAAAATATACCAAAACTTACACTTTTTAATGTCTCTATGTATAAGTTATCACCTATTAAAAGCAACAGATAGCATACTTCATGTTTCAGACTTATAAAAAATGGCCAGAAGTAAATTTCATATGGGCCTGTGCCAAAAAATAGAGGTTTTCAAATGAAGTGAGGCCTTATATGCAATGTAATATTTTTCACTTACCACAATTTTCTGAAGTTGCTAAGTTATAAAAAAACCTTTTACATGTTATAAATGTACTTTTAATGGAAATATAAGTTTCAAATAGCATAACACATGTGAATAAAATGGTCTTCAGCAATGTCAAGCTTAAAAAAACAGGTTGTCAATTTAGGTCGTTCCCCACATTTGCATATTAAAAAGCATATAAATGATATGGGAGATGAAGATATGCTTCCTTTTGCTCAAATCTTTGCTCAGATATGATAAAACATGGAGCCTGGATGTAACAAGACTGTCACTTTCAACTATATATGTAGACAGTATGATCTAATGCAAAGTTATTTACTTTACTTTTTAAAACCGGCATGAAATTTCAGCCTCAAAAGGCCAATATTTTAACCACTAGCTATCAAACAAAAGAAAATAAAGGTAGTCTGTGAAACAGACAAGGTCAAACAACCAGTAATAAGTGCTTTTGATACAGTTTCAGTGAAATCTGCTAAAAGGAATTCAACTTGTATGTGCATAGAACCTCATTTTTCACTTGCTTCATACTGACCGTTAGACTAGGACCATTAAAGCAGCACATTTTGCACTCTTATTCTGATTTTATCTACTTTTTTTGTATGTTTAGTGTTCAAAAATGAGTTAAACATCTACATTAGATACCACAAACACAAGTAGAAAATCAGAAAAACCTGTGAGAGAGAAAGTAAGCATGCTACTTTTGTAAAAATATTGAAACAACTGAAAAAGTTCAATTTTGGGCATGTAGGCTGAAATGTCACTTTTTTACAAAATTTCTATCAAATAAAAGTGGAAATCATTTATTCTCATGTAGTTTGACAAATTAATACCAATATATCATTCAGGGAAGTTGTCAAAGTACAAATTCAATATTTCCTGAATTTCACCTCTTAGGCCACAGACCACAATTAAATTCTCTATTAGTTCTTCATAACGTTTTGTTTCATTAAAAAAAATGCTCCGGTTCTTTTTGTCAAATATTTTGTGTGTGTAAAGTACAGTACTAGTCCAAACATATATCAAACATTCAGAAGTATCGCTCCCCAGCATCTTACAATTTTAGCCAATACACATCCATACCCCTATGGACAAGTCAAGAGATGTTCCGAAAACTGTAAATATCACCTTTTTGCACCTGGCCTAATTACTCTTTCCATATCAAAATCAGTTAAAATACAACATCCAAAAGTTTATTTCACCTCTCTTCTTTCATTTCCATCCAAAAAAATCTAAGAAATGAGTGAGGAAGGGAAAGAAAAAAAATTAAGAAAAAATACACTCTAATTAAAAGGAACTATATTCGTGGACAACGAAAAGCGGGATCATTAATTGTGGTCTTTGGCCTATTAGGGGTCTAAATCTTGACCAATTCTAATAAAACTTGGTATGATTTAAGCTTAGTGTACTATGAAACAGTTTACAAAGTTTCAAAGCCATATGATACCAATTATAAAAATTGTGGCATTTTTTATATCTGAACTTTGGGTGCTGAATTGTGGCGTTGAATTAGAATAATTTCAACTATCAAATTTGGGCTTCTAAAAACCAAAATATACCAAAACTTACACTTTTTAATGTCTCTATGTATAAGTTATCACCTATTAAAAGCAACAGATAGCATACTTCATGTTTCAGACTTATAAAAAATGGCCAGAAGTAAATTTCATATGGGCCTGTGCCAAAAAATAGAGGTTTTCAAATGAAGTGAGGCCTTATATGCAATGTAATATTTTTCACTTACCACAATTTTCTGAAGTTGCTAAGTTATAAAAAAACCTTTTACATGTTATAAATGTACTTTTAATGGAAATATAAGTTTCAAATAGCATAACACATGTGAATAAAATGGTCTTCAGCAATGTCAAGCTTAAAAAAACAGGTTGTCAATTTAGGTCGTTCCCCACATTTGCATATTAAAAAGCATATAAATGATATGGGAGATGAAGATATGCTTCCTTTTGCTCAAATCTTTGCTCAGATATGATAAAACATGGAGCCTGGATGTAACAAGACTGTCACTTTCAACTATATATGTAGACAGTATGATCTAATGCAAAGTTATTTACTTTACTTTTTAAAACCGGCATGAAATTTCAGCCTCAAAAGGCCAATATTTTAACCACTAGCTATCAAACAAAAGAAAATAAAGGTAGTCTGTGAAACAGACAAGGTCAAACAACCAGTAATAAGTGCTTTTGATACAGTTTCAGTGAAATCTGCTAAAAGGAATTCAACTTGTATGTGCATAGAACCTCATTTTTCACTTGCTTCATACTGACCGTTAGACTAGGACCATTAAAGCAGCACATTTTGCACTCTTATTCTGATTTTATCTACTTTTTTTGTATGTTTAGTGTTCAAAAATGAGTTAAACATCTACATTAGATACCACAAACACAAGTAGAAAATCAGAAAAACCTGTGAGAGAGAAAGTAAGCATGCTACTTTTGTAAAAATATTGAAACAACTGAAAAAGTTCAATTTTGGGCATGTAGGCTGAAATGTCACTTTTTTACAAAATTTCTATCAAATAAAAGTGGAAATCATTTATTCTCATGTAGTTTGACAAATTAATACCAATATATCATTCAGGGAAGTTGTCAAAGTACAAATTCAATATTTCCTGAATTTCACCTCTTAGGCCACAGACCACAATTAAATTCTCTATTAGTTCTTCATAACGTTTTGTTTCATTAAAAAAAATGCTCCGGTTCTTTTTGTCAAATATTTTGTGTGTGTAAAGTACAGTACTAGTCCAAACATATATCAAACATTCAGAAGTATCGCTCCCCAGCATCTTACAATTTTAGCCAATACACATCCATACCCCTATGGACAAGTCAAGAGATGTTCCGAAAACTGTAAATATCACCTTTTTGCACCTGGCCTAATTACTCTTTCCATATCAAAATCAGTTAAAATACAACATCCAAAAGTTTATTTCACCTCTCTTCTTTCATTTCCATCCAAAAAAATCTAAGAAATGAGTGAGGAAGGGAAAGAAAAAAAATTAAGAAAAAATACACTCTAATTAAAAGGAACTATATTCGTGGACAACGAAAAGCGGGATCATTAATTGTGGTCTTTGGCCTATTAGGGGTCTAAATCTTGACCAATTCTAATAAAACTTGGTATGATTTAAGCTTAGTGTACTATGAAACAGTTTACAAAGTTTCAAAGCCATATGATACCAATTATAAAAATTGTGGCATTTTTTATATCTGAACTTTGGGTGCTGAATTGTGGCGTTGAATTAGAATAATTTCAACTATCAAATTTGGGCTTCTAAAAACCAAAATATACCAAAACTTACACTTTTTAATGTCTCTATGTATAAGTTATCACCTATTAAAAGCAACAGATAGCATACTTCATGTTTCAGACTTATAAAAAATGGCCAGAAGTAAATTTCATATGGGCCTGTGCCAAAAAATAGAGGTTTTCAAATGAAGTGAGGCCTTATATGCAATGTAATATTTTTCACTTACCACAATTTTCTGAAGTTGCTAAGTTATAAAAAAACCTTTTACATGTTATAAATGTACTTTTAATGGAAATATAAGTTTCAAATAGCATAACACATGTGAATAAAATGGTCTTCAGCAATGTCAAGCTTAAAAAAACAGGTTGTCAATTTAGGTCGTTCCCCACATTTGCATATTAAAAAGCATATAAATGATATGGGAGATGAAGATATGCTTCCTTTTGCTCAAATCTTTGCTCAGATATGATAAAACATGGAGCCTGGATGTAACAAGACTGTCACTTTCAACTATATATGTAGACAGTATGATCTAATGCAAAGTTATTTACTTTACTTTTTAAAACCGGCATGAAATTTCAGCCTCAAAAGGCCAATATTTTAACCACTAGCTATCAAACAAAAGAAAATAAAGGTAGTCTGTGAAACAGACAAGGTCAAACAACCAGTAATAAGTGCTTTTGATACAGTTTCAGTGAAATCTGCTAAAAGGAATTCAACTTGTATGTGCATAGAACCTCATTTTTCACTTGCTTCATACTGACCGTTAGACTAGGACCATTAAAGCAGCACATTTTGCACTCTTATTCTGATTTTATCTACTTTTTTTGTATGTTTAGTGTTCAAAAATGAGTTAAACATCTACATTAGATACCACAAACACAAGTAGAAAATCAGAAAAACCTGTGAGAGAGAAAGTAAGCATGCTACTTTTGTAAAAATATTGAAACAACTGAAAAAGTTCAATTTTGGGCATGTAGGCTGAAATGTCACTTTTTTACAAAATTTCTATCAAATAAAAGTGGAAATCATTTATTCTCATGTAGTTTGACAAATTAATACCAATATATCATTCAGGGAAGTTGTCAAAGTACAAATTCAATATTTCCTGAATTTCACCTCTTAGGCCACAGACCACAATTAAATTCTCTATTAGTTCTTCATAACGTTTTGTTTCATTAAAAAAAATGCTCCGGTTCTTTTTGTCAAATATTTTGTGTGTGTAAAGTACAGTACTAGTCCAAACATATATCAAACATTCAGAAGTATCGCTCCCCAGCATCTTACAATTTTAGCCAATACACATCCATACCCCTATGGACAAGTCAAGAGATGTTCCGAAAACTGTAAATATCACCTTTTTGCACCTGGCCTAATTACTCTTTCCATATCAAAATCAGTTAAAATACAACATCCAAAAGTTTATTTCACCTCTCTTCTTTCATTTCCATCCAAAAAAATCTAAGAAATGAGTGAGGAAGGGAAAGAAAAAAAATTAAGAAAAAATACACTCTAATTAAAAGGAACTATATTCGTGGACAACGAAAAGCGGGATCATTAATTGTGGTCTTTGGCCTATTAGGGGTCTAAATCTTGACCAATTCTAATAAAACTTGGTATGATTTAAGCTTAGTGTACTATGAAACAGTTTACAAAGTTTCAAAGCCATATGATACCAATTATAAAAATTGTGGCATTTTTTATATCTGAACTTTGGGTGCTGAATTGTGGCGTTGAATTAGAATAATTTCAACTATCAAATTTGGGCTTCTAAAAACCAAAATATACCAAAACTTACACTTTTTAATGTCTCTATGTATAAGTTATCACCTATTAAAAGCAACAGATAGCATACTTCATGTTTCAGACTTATAAAAAATGGCCAGAAGTAAATTTCATATGGGCCTGTGCCAAAAAATAGAGGTTTTCAAATGAAGTGAGGCCTTATATGCAATGTAATATTTTTCACTTACCACAATTTTCTGAAGTTGCTAAGTTATAAAAAAACCTTTTACATGTTATAAATGTACTTTTAATGGAAATATAAGTTTCAAATAGCATAACACATGTGAATAAAATGGTCTTCAGCAATGTCAAGCTTAAAAAAACAGGTTGTCAATTTAGGTCGTTCCCCACATTTGCATATTAAAAAGCATATAAATGATATGGGAGATGAAGATATGCTTCCTTTTGCTCAAATCTTTGCTCAGATATGATAAAACATGGAGCCTGGATGTAACAAGACTGTCACTTTCAACTATATATGTAGACAGTATGATCTAATGCAAAGTTATTTACTTTACTTTTTAAAACCGGCATGAAATTTCAGCCTCAAAAGGCCAATATTTTAACCACTAGCTATCAAACAAAAGAAAATAAAGGTAGTCTGTGAAACAGACAAGGTCAAACAACCAGTAATAAGTGCTTTTGATACAGTTTCAGTGAAATCTGCTAAAAGGAATTCAACTTGTATGTGCATAGAACCTCATTTTTCACTTGCTTCATACTGACCGTTAGACTAGGACCATTAAAGCAGCACATTTTGCACTCTTATTCTGATTTTATCTACTTTTTTTGTATGTTTAGTGTTCAAAAATGAGTTAAACATCTACATTAGATACCACAAACACAAGTAGAAAATCAGAAAAACCTGTGAGAGAGAAAGTAAGCATGCTACTTTTGTAAAAATATTGAAACAACTGAAAAAGTTCAATTTTGGGCATGTAGGCTGAAATGTCACTTTTTTACAAAATTTCTATCAAATAAAAGTGGAAATCATTTATTCTCATGTAGTTTGACAAATTAATACCAATATATCATTCAGGGAAGTTGTCAAAGTACAAATTCAATATTTCCTGAATTTCACCTCTTAGGCCACAGACCACAATTAAATTCTCTATTAGTTCTTCATAACGTTTTGTTTCATTAAAAAAAATGCTCCGGTTCTTTTTGTCAAATATTTTGTGTGTGTAAAGTACAGTACTAGTCCAAACATATATCAAACATTCAGAAGTATCGCTCCCCAGCATCTTACAATTTTAGCCAATACACATCCATACCCCTATGGACAAGTCAAGAGATGTTCCGAAAACTGTAAATATCACCTTTTTGCACCTGGCCTAATTACTCTTTCCATATCAAAATCAGTTAAAATACAACATCCAAAAGTTTATTTCACCTCTCTTCTTTCATTTCCATCCAAAAAAATCTAAGAAATGAGTGAGGAAGGGAAAGAAAAAAAATTAAGAAAAAATACACTCTAATTAAAAGGAACTATATTCGTGGACAACGAAAAGCGGGATCATTAATTGTGGTCTTTGGCCTATTAGGGGTCTAAATCTTGACCAATTCTAATAAAACTTGGTATGATTTAAGCTTAGTGTACTATGAAACAGTTTACAAAGTTTCAAAGCCATATGATACCAATTATAAAAATTGTGGCATTTTTTATATCTGAACTTTGGGTGCTGAATTGTGGCGTTGAATTAGAATAATTTCAACTATCAAATTTGGGCTTCTAAAAACCAAAATATACCAAAACTTACACTTTTTAATGTCTCTATGTATAAGTTATCACCTATTAAAAGCAACAGATAGCATACTTCATGTTTCAGACTTATAAAAAATGGCCAGAAGTAAATTTCATATGGGCCTGTGCCAAAAAATAGAGGTTTTCAAATGAAGTGAGGCCTTATATGCAATGTAATATTTTTCACTTACCACAATTTTCTGAAGTTGCTAAGTTATAAAAAAACCTTTTACATGTTATAAATGTACTTTTAATGGAAATATAAGTTTCAAATAGCATAACACATGTGAATAAAATGGTCTTCAGCAATGTCAAGCTTAAAAAAACAGGTTGTCAATTTAGGTCGTTCCCCACATTTGCATATTAAAAAGCATATAAATGATATGGGAGATGAAGATATGCTTCCTTTTGCTCAAATCTTTGCTCAGATATGATAAAACATGGAGCCTGGATGTAACAAGACTGTCACTTTCAACTATATATGTAGACAGTATGATCTAATGCAAAGTTATTTACTTTACTTTTTAAAACCGGCATGAAATTTCAGCCTCAAAAGGCCAATATTTTAACCACTAGCTATCAAACAAAAGAAAATAAAGGTAGTCTGTGAAACAGACAAGGTCAAACAACCAGTAATAAGTGCTTTTGATACAGTTTCAGTGAAATCTGCTAAAAGGAATTCAACTTGTATGTGCATAGAACCTCATTTTTCACTTGCTTCATACTGACCGTTAGACTAGGACCATTAAAGCAGCACATTTTGCACTCTTATTCTGATTTTATCTACTTTTTTTGTATGTTTAGTGTTCAAAAATGAGTTAAACATCTACATTAGATACCACAAACACAAGTAGAAAATCAGAAAAACCTGTGAGAGAGAAAGTAAGCATGCTACTTTTGTAAAAATATTGAAACAACTGAAAAAGTTCAATTTTGGGCATGTAGGCTGAAATGTCACTTTTTTACAAAATTTCTATCAAATAAAAGTGGAAATCATTTATTCTCATGTAGTTTGACAAATTAATACCAATATATCATTCAGGGAAGTTGTCAAAGTACAAATTCAATATTTCCTGAATTTCACCTCTTAGGCCACAGACCACAATTAAATTCTCTATTAGTTCTTCATAACGTTTTGTTTCATTAAAAAAAATGCTCCGGTTCTTTTTGTCAAATATTTTGTGTGTGTAAAGTACAGTACTAGTCCAAACATATATCAAACATTCAGAAGTATCGCTCCCCAGCATCTTACAATTTTAGCCAATACACATCCATACCCCTATGGACAAGTCAAGAGATGTTCCGAAAACTGTAAATATCACCTTTTTGCACCTGGCCTAATTACTCTTTCCATATCAAAATCAGTTAAAATACAACATCCAAAAGTTTATTTCACCTCTCTTCTTTCATTTCCATCCAAAAAAATCTAAGAAATGAGTGAGGAAGGGAAAGAAAAAAAATTAAGAAAAAATACACTCTAATTAAAAGGAACTATATTCGTGGACAACGAAAAGCGGGATCATTAATTGTGGTCTTTGGCCTATTAGGGGTCTAAATCTTGACCAATTCTAATAAAACTTGGTATGATTTAAGCTTAGTGTACTATGAAACAGTTTACAAAGTTTCAAAGCCATATGATACCAATTATAAAAATTGTGGCATTTTTTATATCTGAACTTTGGGTGCTGAATTGTGGCGTTGAATTAGAATAATTTCAACTATCAAATTTGGGCTTCTAAAAACCAAAATATACCAAAACTTACACTTTTTAATGTCTCTATGTATAAGTTATCACCTATTAAAAGCAACAGATAGCATACTTCATGTTTCAGACTTATAAAAAATGGCCAGAAGTAAATTTCATATGGGCCTGTGCCAAAAAATAGAGGTTTTCAAATGAAGTGAGGCCTTATATGCAATGTAATATTTTTCACTTACCACAATTTTCTGAAGTTGCTAAGTTATAAAAAAACCTTTTACATGTTATAAATGTACTTTTAATGGAAATATAAGTTTCAAATAGCATAACACATGTGAATAAAATGGTCTTCAGCAATGTCAAGCTTAAAAAAACAGGTTGTCAATTTAGGTCGTTCCCCACATTTGCATATTAAAAAGCATATAAATGATATGGGAGATGAAGATATGCTTCCTTTTGCTCAAATCTTTGCTCAGATATGATAAAACATGGAGCCTGGATGTAACAAGACTGTCACTTTCAACTATATATGTAGACAGTATGATCTAATGCAAAGTTATTTACTTTACTTTTTAAAACCGGCATGAAATTTCAGCCTCAAAAGGCCAATATTTTAACCACTAGCTATCAAACAAAAGAAAATAAAGGTAGTCTGTGAAACAGACAAGGTCAAACAACCAGTAATAAGTGCTTTTGATACAGTTTCAGTGAAATCTGCTAAAAGGAATTCAACTTGTATGTGCATAGAACCTCATTTTTCACTTGCTTCATACTGACCGTTAGACTAGGACCATTAAAGCAGCACATTTTGCACTCTTATTCTGATTTTATCTACTTTTTTTGTATGTTTAGTGTTCAAAAATGAGTTAAACATCTACATTAGATACCACAAACACAAGTAGAAAATCAGAAAAACCTGTGAGAGAGAAAGTAAGCATGCTACTTTTGTAAAAATATTGAAACAACTGAAAAAGTTCAATTTTGGGCATGTAGGCTGAAATGTCACTTTTTTACAAAATTTCTATCAAATAAAAGTGGAAATCATTTATTCTCATGTAGTTTGACAAATTAATACCAATATATCATTCAGGGAAGTTGTCAAAGTACAAATTCAATATTTCCTGAATTTCACCTCTTAGGCCACAGACCACAATTAAATTCTCTATTAGTTCTTCATAACGTTTTGTTTCATTAAAAAAAATGCTCCGGTTCTTTTTGTCAAATATTTTGTGTGTGTAAAGTACAGTACTAGTCCAAACATATATCAAACATTCAGAAGTATCGCTCCCCAGCATCTTACAATTTTAGCCAATACACATCCATACCCCTATGGACAAGTCAAGAGATGTTCCGAAAACTGTAAATATCACCTTTTTGCACCTGGCCTAATTACTCTTTCCATATCAAAATCAGTTAAAATACAACATCCAAAAGTTTATTTCACCTCTCTTCTTTCATTTCCATCCAAAAAAATCTAAGAAATGAGTGAGGAAGGGAAAGAAAAAAAATTAAGAAAAAATACACTCTAATTAAAAGGAACTATATTCGTGGACAACGAAAAGCGGGATCATTAATTGTGGTCTTTGGCCTATTAGGGGTCTAAATCTTGACCAATTCTAATAAAACTTGGTATGATTTAAGCTTAGTGTACTATGAAACAGTTTACAAAGTTTCAAAGCCATATGATACCAATTATAAAAATTGTGGCATTTTTTATATCTGAACTTTGGGTGCTGAATTGTGGCGTTGAATTAGAATAATTTCAACTATCAAATTTGGGCTTCTAAAAACCAAAATATACCAAAACTTACACTTTTTAATGTCTCTATGTATAAGTTATCACCTATTAAAAGCAACAGATAGCATACTTCATGTTTCAGACTTATAAAAAATGGCCAGAAGTAAATTTCATATGGGCCTGTGCCAAAAAATAGAGGTTTTCAAATGAAGTGAGGCCTTATATGCAATGTAATATTTTTCACTTACCACAATTTTCTGAAGTTGCTAAGTTATAAAAAAACCTTTTACATGTTATAAATGTACTTTTAATGGAAATATAAGTTTCAAATAGCATAACACATGTGAATAAAATGGTCTTCAGCAATGTCAAGCTTAAAAAAACAGGTTGTCAATTTAGGTCGTTCCCCACATTTGCATATTAAAAAGCATATAAATGATATGGGAGATGAAGATATGCTTCCTTTTGCTCAAATCTTTGCTCAGATATGATAAAACATGGAGCCTGGATGTAACAAGACTGTCACTTTCAACTATATATGTAGACAGTATGATCTAATGCAAAGTTATTTACTTTACTTTTTAAAACCGGCATGAAATTTCAGCCTCAAAAGGCCAATATTTTAACCACTAGCTATCAAACAAAAGAAAATAAAGGTAGTCTGTGAAACAGACAAGGTCAAACAACCAGTAATAAGTGCTTTTGATACAGTTTCAGTGAAATCTGCTAAAAGGAATTCAACTTGTATGTGCATAGAACCTCATTTTTCACTTGCTTCATACTGACCGTTAGACTAGGACCATTAAAGCAGCACATTTTGCACTCTTATTCTGATTTTATCTACTTTTTTTGTATGTTTAGTGTTCAAAAATGAGTTAAACATCTACATTAGATACCACAAACACAAGTAGAAAATCAGAAAAACCTGTGAGAGAGAAAGTAAGCATGCTACTTTTGTAAAAATATTGAAACAACTGAAAAAGTTCAATTTTGGGCATGTAGGCTGAAATGTCACTTTTTTACAAAATTTCTATCAAATAAAAGTGGAAATCATTTATTCTCATGTAGTTTGACAAATTAATACCAATATATCATTCAGGGAAGTTGTCAAAGTACAAATTCAATATTTCCTGAATTTCACCTCTTAGGCCACAGACCACAATTAAATTCTCTATTAGTTCTTCATAACGTTTTGTTTCATTAAAAAAAATGCTCCGGTTCTTTTTGTCAAATATTTTGTGTGTGTAAAGTACAGTACTAGTCCAAACATATATCAAACATTCAGAAGTATCGCTCCCCAGCATCTTACAATTTTAGCCAATACACATCCATACCCCTATGGACAAGTCAAGAGATGTTCCGAAAACTGTAAATATCACCTTTTTGCACCTGGCCTAATTACTCTTTCCATATCAAAATCAGTTAAAATACAACATCCAAAAGTTTATTTCACCTCTCTTCTTTCATTTCCATCCAAAAAAATCTAAGAAATGAGTGAGGAAGGGAAAGAAAAAAAATTAAGAAAAAATACACTCTAATTAAAAGGAACTATATTCGTGGACAACGAAAAGCGGGATCATTAATTGTGGTCTTTGGCCTATTAAATATTTTAAAATTCCACATGATGACAAGCACAGG